>NW_020312744.1:0-1002 GCF_002999335.1 Cyclospora cayetanensis | reverse complement strand
ACAACCATGTCAATTCAAGCAGATATCGAATTTGCACTACAGTATACGAGTTCTAGCAGTCCTTTTGAGCGTCCGGCATGCATCCCGTTGCAACGGTGTGCGCGCGTCGTGCAGAGAAAGTAAGCAGATGAAGCGGCGTAATCCTCTTAAAGCAAGCATTTTGCAAAGGTCTGTAACTGCTGAAAAGTTTTGAATTGAACTTACCATGAACCCTGTTACTGGACTGACGGACGTCAATGAACAGGATAGCATCTACTTTTTTGTCAGGCTCGGCATCTTTGCCCATGTCTTCGTTTGCTCCGACTTTGTCACGATTCAGGAAGCCCCCAATATACTAGCAACATACCTGGAACCCTAAAGGATTCCCCAGCAGCATCATTATGGATAGCAACTCGTAATTTCTTAGTGCGTTCTAGCGTATATGTGTGAATTCCCTATTGTATCGACTACAATAAGACCATGAGGAGCAGTGTGAGGTGGGTGGACAAAGAATGCGAACCAACCACACTCTTATGCAATGTTTGCGGCTTTGTGCTCCCAAACGTCATGCTGCGTAGCTTGACTTCTAGAGCAGTTTCTGGTCTTCAAAATGACAAGGCGGTATGTATAAACTGTACTGGCGTACAGGGATTGCTCTCTGACACGAAGGTCCTGCTGAACCTATCGTTTTTTGACTTTTTTAAACGAGTTTAACTTGCCTTCAGTTTCATTGCAGCAAGAGTTTTATACATTTTAGCCCCTTTGTCAGCAGGGAGCTAGCGCGCTGCCGCGGCTTTGCTCGGTTGGTCCTTCGTTCGGTGTTGCCTAGTGTTGGTTTCCTTCTTTCCGTGGAGTTCACTTATGCGGTCGATGCAAACATCCGCTTGCCGCATTTGCACTGTTTTCGCGTGTCTGCCTGCTCCGAGAGTGGTGAGAGGGGGGGAAACAATTTAAGTGTCCTGCATGTGGTTGCTTTCGTTGGTCACATACGGAGCACTAGGGCGTGCTTTTTGAGTTGGTTGA
>NW_020312743.1:0-1027 GCF_002999335.1 Cyclospora cayetanensis | reverse complement strand
AGCTTTGATGATGAATACCCTAGGTCAAAGGTCGGGAGAGCATCTACATCCTGTTCGAGGATTCTGTGAACATCTCCACTTAAATCCTTGCTCTAGCTCTGTCGTTGCTCAGTTAGTCTGACTCACGTGTCGAAGTCATACACAGTTCGCCAAAGCATTATTACGGAGAGGGATCAAAAGTTGGTCAATACGTTCTGGTGGGCCTTCATGACCCACCTACACATCGACCATGATGTGACCACTGCGAGCTACTTTATCGCAGATAGTCAAACATGTTGCAACTCCATGACCACGAAGATCCACTTGCTTGGCATGGATTTTCGTGTTGTCCTGAGTGGTGTTATACTGTATCAGTCAACTTGTCTCCCACTGCTGACCCGCTTCCCTGGTCAACACTGAGGAACCCTTCTTCAGTACGTTTCTGGACGTGGTGGTATGAGGTCCGCAGCCACCCTTAGTGCCAGAGGTCTTCAGAAAACTGCTGACTAGTGCACGCGAATACGTGCGCGAACCTCAAGAGAAAAAGTACACAATATGATAGGCGGCGGTAGGCTGGGTGTTTGACGCTGGAGATATGGCCCTGATGGATAGGCAAGTTTTACGAGGTGCACCAGAAGGTGCCATATAAAGGCACTTTGCGGCCAGTGGGCTGTAACTACCTGCGGTTCTTTTACGAACCAGTGCTCGTTGTTACTCTATTGGTTTTCCGTACATGCAGGAGTTGCCACTGAACCGTCACAACTGGCATCCTAAAGAAATTTTAAATTCCTCCTAGTTTTTTGGAGGCCTTGCCGCTCATCTAGGTGCTTTGTGGAGAGCCGGAGAATCCACAAGGAGCCGTAGAACTGCTTGATTCTAGGACTAATGAGCAACAAGGAAACAGCAAGCAGGATTTCCAAGTGAGATGGGGCGAGGGACGCCAGCCTAAATGGTGGTTGACGCAGGAGCACTTGCAGGCTTTATTGGTACTGAAGGATTTGCAGATCTGTATTTTTAAGAGCTCTTGTGGTTATGGACAGTATTCCTC
>NW_020312742.1:0-1027 GCF_002999335.1 Cyclospora cayetanensis | reverse complement strand
ACAAGCATCTACATCGTATGACCCACCAATTTGGCTTTGCTCATACTCACATAAGCAGCTCTATTGCTGCTATTGACATTGCTGATTTGAGCACATACAATACGACACGACGAGGCCAACGCACATTTAAGCACAGAAACCGTATTGCCACAGGATTCCAGAAAACCTGACTACTCAGCATCCTCCTGCCGGAGTAGGCTGAATGCACCGATGCCTGCGAGTATTCAGCAACACTCCGCACCACAAGTCTAAAGGGCCAGTGGTACCAAACAACACCTTCGACACATTGGCTGCTTATCCGCACCCACACCCATACCGCACATGGCTTCCACAACCCACTTTCTGCACATCGCCAACGCAGACCGGCATTAGCACGTGCGCACCATCAGCGCAAACGATGCATTCAGTACAACAGCGAAACAACAAAGAACTACAACCACTCGAAGGGCTTAGGCTCTCCTCAACAAGGATGTTGCTCGGTCATCCAATCGTCGCTTTCAGCTTCTGCCAATGTAATACTTAATATTTGTGCACCCAATCAAAACACACTTCGAGTGCGGTGAGCAGTATACTCCTCAACGTGCAATTGCACATAGCAATAGTGCTAAGCATCCCACTGCAGCACACGAGCTAGGTGCTGGCCTGACCCTACATGCATTAGCTACAGGAAAAAGCATATACTACACCCCACACCTTTGCATGCAAAGATCGCACTTCCTGAGTCATGCAGCATGCAAATGTTCACCAGCCTCCATATAAACTCCGCATCAGAGCGACGGCAAGTGCTAGCCCATGTGCTGGTGCTAGAACCACTCTAGTCCTATGGCCAAGCTCGCATACGGATTCCATATGCTGGAAACAACTGACCAGTTCTCCATCCGCATGGCACAGAACAAACTCCTACATCCTATGAAGCACCAACTCAGCATAGCCCATACTCACATAAGTGGTTCTATTGCTGCTATCGATATTGTCGGTTTGAGCACCTGCCATACGACACCACGATACCAGCGCAAATTTGAAGCAC
>NW_020312741.1:0-1031 GCF_002999335.1 Cyclospora cayetanensis | reverse complement strand
GAAGGAGCTGCAACAGGGAAACCGAAAGCCCCCGTGCAGGCTGCCGCGCATTGAAGGGAGTCATACAGGCTAGAGCCGCTGCTGAGGAGCCACCAAAAGTCAACTCTGCCTCAATTTAAGTTCACAGTAGTGGCAAAAAAATTGCAGGCTTCAATTGACTCCGGATGTGAAGCGGATATGCTATCCGCGGCAACGGCAGCTACAATCGGCCTGTTTACTCTTCGACGCAGTCTCTGAAATTCGGATTCGCTTACGGGTGGCGGAACAGAAGGATGGGTAGGAAGACGGCAGCTAAAGGCCCCTTCAGATGAGAGTTGGGTTCATTGAGCGAGTCCGTAATTTCTACGATGAACGCGTGCAACATGGCACACTTCGTGGTATGCCATGAGTGACCCAATGAAAGGCACGTGTGCACCAACAGCTGTGCGCTGTGGGGGTTAGTGTGGCAGGAAGCACTAAGAAGTAGCACATCCGTGTCTCCTCTACTACGCTCATCCAATCTATGATGAGCGAGGTAGAGTTGGTGCCTCAACAAGGAGATGCAAAGTCTTTAGTCGGGCGGCTCAGCAGATCAGTAGGAGAAAACGGATCTGAGCATTCATCTCGAGTTTGTGGACGATTCCTTACCTAACGAATTCGATTGAGCTGCCAACCAAGGAACAACAGGAATAGATAAATATTAAGGAGGTCGTGGAAGTGCTAATTCATTTTAAGCTGCAGACAGAGTAACCCCCTGCTGGTCGTCTAGGGCACCGTATTGAGGTAATCGCCGGGTGTGCCCTAAGCTATGATCCGTGGTATCGGAAGCCTCCGAAGCATAAAGAGGCAATTGAGAGGCAGGTGGATGAGCTGTTGAGTATGGCAAGATTAGTGAATCAACAAGAGCCTTTAGGTGTAGCTTGGTGTGGGTGCCGAGAAAAGGACGAAAGGTGGGGCGTGCACGCCAGCTTGAAGACCCTCAACAAGATTTCTGCGAGGCAAAGATGTGCAGTGCCTCATATTGACAAATAGCTTGCCATTTTACAAGAATC
>NW_020312740.1:0-1031 GCF_002999335.1 Cyclospora cayetanensis | reverse complement strand
TAATGATGGTATTTAACATGTGGGTATCTTTGAGACACAGGTTAAAAATAACCGATAGATTCTCTGAGATGCGAGAGAACTTGCACAAAGGATGAAATGGGCAAACTTGCTGAGTCCGTCGACACAGACTTAGGTGGAATTTTGAATCGTTGCCTCCGGCAGTCGAACAGTAGGGTCCGTAGTCAAATCAGTTCCAAAATCTTTCAGAATCTGGTAAGCTTTGCTCGAAACAGGTCCAGAAAAAGACGCGGCTTCAGCTGCTATCAATCTGGGAATGAGAGTGCGTCCTCTTCTGCAGCGGGACGCATCCTAGGCCACCAGCAAGGGCGTCAAGCCTTTCTTCCGTATTGTAACTTTTGCTGTGGTTCAAAGTATCTTGGCCGTGCGCATTGCGTAAAAGCTATCATCGTGAAGCAAAGTCGGAATGTACTACTGACACAGTGCCCCCTTTATTTCGGACCATAGCAGGTCGACGGCGACCTGCTGGTGCTTCACCCCTTTTCCAATCTGGATTTCGGCGACAGCAGCGGGTTTATGGGTGTTAAAAGCGTAGGAATCACGCAATTTCGATAGAAGCTGTAAATCACAGACAACGGCGGTTGCGCCGCACCATAGTGAGTTTCGGGGTAGTTGCGAAACTGCGACAGCTACCATGTTGTTGACGCCCCGAATGTGCTTTGCTGTGAAGTTGCATCGCAGGAGGCGTCCAAGCAGCAAGCATCTTAGAGAAAAACAAGTTCCTTGAAGCTTTGTGTGTACTTCAAAGGCAGACATTCGCTGGAACGGGCCCCAATAGGACGTGGCGGCACTCTTGACTCCCCACGAGACCGCACAGGGTTGCTTTTCCTGCACTAGATACTGCTTTTCGGTTTCGGCAAAGCCATGGAAGTTTGTTAAATTGACCTTTGGCAAACACTTAGCCTGTTGTGACAGAATAGTATTGACTTTCTACATCACTAGCACCGGCTGTTGGGAATAAATAGCGCTCGTAATCGGGTAGCGCAAGTACAGAAAGGATTGCATGACGACCG
>NW_020312739.1:0-1031 GCF_002999335.1 Cyclospora cayetanensis | reverse complement strand
ACGCTGCTTCCCCACATTCCTGATCCACAATCGACAAAATCTTATCTGACTCGGGCCCAGAACTCGCCATTCGGCGTCGACAGCCACCCTTCTGAGATGAAACATTCCGAGAATATTTGCTTGGTGCACGTGAGTGTACGTGCAAGCTCAGGAGAGACAAATACGAATTTATGATGGGGGATGGGCAGATGTGTGTACCGAGCCTGGCGACTTGGGTTTGATGAATTGGCGAGGTTCAAAAGGAGCACAAGAAGCTGCCCTGAAGAAGACAGCTGTATGAGGTGCTGAGGCACTAGGTGATCTCTCATTCGTTGCTAAAGATGCTCTTTTTCTTTGCTTCCTGTTTGCCGACCTAGATCCACTTTGGCCTTCGCTTTTGCACTGCTTTCCGTGTTTCTCTCTGCCCTGAAGGTGGTGATATCGGGGGAGGTCTTCTGCCATTATGCACTAAGTTGATCTTAATGTACAGGTATGGAACACGATGGAATGCGCCTTAAAATGGAGGAATAAGTTATGTTGCACCAAGCTACACGTCGGCACTTGCTAATGTAGAAGTTATAGTTAACTAGGCGTTATTAGGAAACTGCCCAGTTGGTTTGCCGGTTTAGAAGGGCTATTTCGCCACGAGAAGACAAAATGTTACTCGCATGCTCTAAATGTTTAGCGCAACTAGCTGTGGATGATTGGAGTGCATAGAGGGTGTATCAAAGTGCCCAGTGGGGTCTCAATCCCTTGCTTTCGAGACGCCGACAGACCTAAGAGAAAAGAGAAAGCACTTTAGGGAGGAGGAAGCTGGACTTTTCTTCAAGTTTGAATCAAGTCTAGGGTTAAAAATGTCCCTCAAAAATCAGATCGGCTTCTTGCATATCCCGCTGCAGAGACGGAACCCTTGTTCAGAATGGGGTTAGACCACGACGCACACCTGGTCTGGCTGCAGAGCACCTTCTTCATAGTTAATACACGTTTTCCAATGCGCATTCGGCCAGGCGGAAATCCCCAATTTAGCCTAGCATAGAATAAAACTCAGCCTA
>NW_020312738.1:0-1033 GCF_002999335.1 Cyclospora cayetanensis | reverse complement strand
GAAAACATTCACAAACCTTCTATTGAACGTGTAGTGAGTCTGCATTTCATTGCTTCCCTACAGCGGCTTTTGATGATGGGCTACAGTATACAGCATCGCAGGCTTCGATGCAGCTAAGCCCCACCCACCCACTGGCTGTGGATGCGATGGGATGCCAGGACTCCAAAAGTGCTTGTTGGTTCTGATCAAGTCACTCGGTAATTCAATAACTTTATTTTCTTTGGTAGCAGTCTGGAAAGACTATTCCTGGCATTACGAATTGACGCTAGTACGGCACCTGTAGGGGTGGCAGAAGTAGGCTGAAAGCCAATGTAATTGCAATAGCTCCACAGCTGGTAAAACGGCGCAATATGCCAGCCTATGAAATGGCTGTGCAAATATCGATGAGATCCTGCTGACCACAAAAAGATGGTGGAGCACAGGATGGGCAAGTACTACGAGTTCTCCTTTTCGCATGCTTATTGAAAGAGCAGCACTTCAATGGTGGCACTATTTATGTAGAAGTAGCCGTGTACCAGCACAAATACTACTTCAAGTTATCATAAAGATCCTGACTCATCGAATCATGCCCATATCAGCTCAACAGCAAGCTTTGGGATAATTGAGAAGCTGAAGCGCAGTAATCTATCGGTAGATCGGCATGTTGAGCAATATGGAGCCTTAATTTATAAAAGCCACAACTAAAACAAGCAGCTACCCAAGTAGTGATCTTTTTCGGGTATTCCCGCAGTGTAATTTCAGGTGTTGGCAAGATATGTAGCAACTCAGCGATTAAACAACCCACAGATGGGGCCTTTACATCGGGTGGACTACTTGGGATCTGAGGAGCAAAGAGCGCATTTCCTGCTCCTTCCGCTCGGAGCAAAGGGCCATGTTAGGATTTGGGCTCTGTGGCTATTGCCCTCTCCCGAGCCCCCTGTTTCTATTGTGGGAAATTAGGTCGTACTGCTTAGTGCTGCGAACGGATGTAAACGGGCAAGAACTTAAACAACGGGACTGGGCCTAGAGGCAGCAGGCTGCTTGGCAAACAAAG
>NW_020312737.1:0-1048 GCF_002999335.1 Cyclospora cayetanensis | reverse complement strand
CACGCAGTCTAGTCCTTGCTGTGCCAGTGCTCAAAGCAACAGTCCTAACCATCCCAAAGCAGCACAGAAGCTACTTCCTGGCGTGAGCCTAGGTGCATTAGCTGCTGCAAAATCAACACCCACACCCGCACTCCTCTTGCAGCAAACCGCCTACTTCCTGGGACATTCAACGTCCACATGTTTGACAGGCCCCATATGAACTCAGCATCGAAGCGTTGGCAAAGGTTGGCCAATACAGACCTGGTAGGACCACTCAATTCTTATGCTCAAATGCGCATAGAAATTCCATGCACTCAAAGGAAGTGACCACGTCTAACACAAGCCATGGAACAACGCTCTACACCCAATGAAGCACCATTCCGCTTCACCCTATAGCCCCATATCCAGTTCGAAGAGGGGCATGGATATTGCTGCTTTGCGTTTGAATGCGACACGACGACACCAATGCAGATATACACACAGGAACCGCACAGTCAGTGGCTTGCAGAGGATGCGGCAACTCAGCACACCCCTCCACGAATTGGGTAGAGCACAATGGGAGCTGCGCGTGTAGACGAATATTTGCAAACACAAATCTAAGGCACCAGTGGCACTGTACAACTGCCAGTGTATTCTGGCCAGTTCTGCGCATCCACACCAAGGCCGCCCGCGACTTCCACAACTGGCTTGCTGCTTCTCAACAACGCAGCTGTGCATCAGCAAAGCCGCACCACCACCCCACACCAAACACTAATTATAACATCAAAACATGAAACAGCTTCAGCCACTCCACGGTCCTCAGGCACTTATGACCAACCATGCCGCTCCCTCCTCCCATTCTTGCTCTCACCCTTCCTGCCACAACAATGCATAATTTCTAACCACCCAACTAAACACACCTCACCTGCAGCACGCAGTCTAGTCCTTGCCGTGCCAGTGCTCAAAGCAACAGTCCTAACCATCCCAAAGCAGCACAGAAGCTACTTCCTGGCGTGAGCCTACGTGCATTAGCTGCTGCAAAATCAACACCCACACCCGCACTCCTCTTGCAGCAAACCGCCTACTTCCT
>NW_020312736.1:0-1054 GCF_002999335.1 Cyclospora cayetanensis | reverse complement strand
GCTATGTGACAGCATGCAAGTGCTCGTGCTTTATAAAAGCCGTTGTGGTATGCGTATTTCATGTTTCGGCTGCAGGAAGTGAACCAGATCTGGCAGCAAATTGAGCAGTCACGAAGTAGCCTTGTACTTTTGCTCACCTACAAAGACGTTTAACGCGCCTGTCTAAAGGTAGTGTAAAAGTACATTTAATACGACATTCACTACAAATTCAAGAGAAAGCCGCTAAAACCTTTTGAGAAAAGGTCCATACTTGGTCTCCCCTTGGCCTTCACGATTGAGATTAGAAGGGTGGCGAACAGCCAGATACCCGTAGCTGTATCTCCTAAGCACTACGTGCTTTCTCCTCTTATAGATGCAGCAGCTAGTACACTCGTACACAATGTTGCATATTCTTGTATCGAGCTAACACTACTCTGCAATAAATATGACATAATGACAGACAATGCAACAGGTAATTCTTTATTAGTAATTCGCTAGATGTAAGTAGTGCACGGAAACGTGCTGAAGTGTAGATTAGCCCTCTACATCTGCCCCCTCCCCCGGAAATCTCAAAAACAAATGTCCTCCTGTCTGTCGCGCTCAACTGCATGCAAGACGCAGGAAGAGTTCTCGCCCTATTTCCACTCCTACGTCAGGCAAGAACTCCATAACAGTCCATCTGAGACAAATATATGCAGCGGCCACTGAAATAACTCTCAGAGAAATAAAAGCACCCAAACTAGCAAACAAAAGTCGAGGGACCAAACCAACGAGCACGGTGGCGCGATGGCTCGCTGTCCTCGGAGGGCCGACATGTGTTAGCCACGTGCTACGAAAAACCACGAGAGGCAAGAAAAGTGTGTAAGCACATTCAAAATACAACCTAGTTGAGCACTGGCTCCCCACCTTATAGCGCAATGTCTGCATTGCAAACACGCTGGGATATCTAGCGAGCGCGATTGCGCAGTCCCAAAAGGAGCAAGGAAAAGAATAACCTGAAAATGCGTGCGTCTAGCTCGCTTGAAAAAAACACTTTTACATTAAGAGCGAGAATGATTCAAGCAGTTTTCATGGC
>NW_020312735.1:0-1058 GCF_002999335.1 Cyclospora cayetanensis | reverse complement strand
TAGTAACCCAAACTGCACCCAGTGGGCCATTCGCACGACGTCCATATAAAAAACCCCACAGATGCCAAGCAATTCCACAAATTACGACCACTGCAAACGAATACATGCATTCATTCCGCTTTTGCATTCAGGCAAGTGTCCTATATGGGGCGCACAGATAGCATGTGTCCTCTTCATCCTCGGAAATCTCACCACAATGGCGTTCCAGTCCCTCACGGATGACGATAGCAGGTTGGCTTGCCTGTGGTCATATGCAGTAAACAGCCTCCTAATCTGCTTAGCCCGTTTGAATACAACTGGTGCCGCTCCTTGCCTAATTGCTCCTCGCAGTAAGGTGACATTGTCGAGCGAATGGGAGGTGTGTTTGCAGCATTAAACAGTCACGAGGGTACCGCGCCGGCACGAAGTTCCTGCAGCAAGCCTCGTCCTTTGGAGTATTCGCTTCGACATTGGCTCTTCTTGTTTTCTACTCCGCAAATTACTACTTTGATGACCCCTGGATGAGCAAAAACTTTGGAAGCGGTTCCTCTTGGTTAATCTTTTTCACCTCCCGCGTCTGCGATGCCTTCGCGTTATTCTTCTATGCTGGGTATGGCTTAGGGAGGTTGCGGCATTAAAGCATCTCGCTGGTGCAGTGCATATGCGGTTAGTTTTGGTGATGGCACATGCTTGTGCACTTTCTGCTTGGTTTTGCTTTCAGGTCGATCTTCTTTCTAGAAGTGTATCACTCTGAGGGCGCTGGCGAGGCCTGGGGATGGTTGGGAGCCATTTGTTTCAAGCTCACCGCGATTGCTGGTACTGCTTTTCCCTTCTTTCCCTCCTGCTTTTTATACATACTAAAAGCGTTGCCTTTCAACCAGGCAGGTATCAGGGGTAGAGTGATTTTGAAGCTGTTAGTCGCGTTCGGCTTTCTGCGTTGCAGAGATCTCCGCACTTGCTGCTTGGGGCAGTTCTTCCTTTGAGGTGCTTGACGCCGTGTACACTGTGATGCTCGGCGTATCCCTGAGCATTGCCTTTCTGTGGGCCCTCTTCTTTGAGCCAGCTAGCCATCGTTTCGA